>NC_090654.1:128144396-128179396 GCF_040937935.1 Hyperolius riggenbachi
CCTCGGCTGCTAATGAGACGTTACAGCAGCTTGTAATCGTGTAGCACTGATAAATCTCGGGCAGAGTACACTGCAGGAGTCAGCTATTGTTCCTAGCCACATGGCTCATTAATATTCACTGCACACTGTGTTGTTCAAGTAGGAGCTTATCTGTGATCAGGAAGCAGGCAGGACATGACGACACATTTGACAGAAAAACATGGAGCCTGCCATGAGCTGTCAGGAGCATCTATCTCTGCATATACTATATACAAATTCTGTGAAATCCAAACGTGGACAGTGAAATGCATATGTAATGTAAGTACAGCCAATCTTTAGCTACTGATATATGTGTTTATTTTCTCTGAGACCTTATACCTAACAGCTCCTCTTTAAGTCTTTTATTGTTAGAGGGTTCAAAAACTTATTTCACTCAATGAAATGCAAATCAGTTGCTATCTTTTATTTTAGGTTATTTTGTCGATTTTCCTTTTGATGTGCTATCTGCCACTGTTAAAATAAACCTACCATTGAAATGATATTGTTCTGAGACTTTTCATTTCTTTGTCATTGGACAAACTTACAAAATCAGTGAGGGGTCAAATAATTAATAAATATATATACTGTCGGAATTGCCCAGTAGCCCCAGAATCTCCAAGAGCAACAACATGCCAAAGAGGTGACTCCCTTGCTTTAAAATTAGATAGATAGATAGAGAGATAGAGATATCTCTATTTTTAAAGCAAGGGAGTCACCTCTTTGGCATGTTGTTGCTCTTGGAGATTCTGGGGCTACTGGGCAATTCCGACAGTTCCTATCCTTCTCTTTTTTTTTTTTTTTCTTATTGATTTTGTACAGAAATGATTGAAAAATGGATCCAAAGAACACCCGAAATCAGATCGGACTTGTCGTAAATGATGAATTCAACGTGTCGATCTGATGGGAATTGTATGGTGTGTAGTGATGATCAATGAGATGCAAATATTTCTGAGTTCATACAGATTTGTGTACATTTTAATTCAATTATATGCAGCTTGAAAAATGAACCAATCAAGTCCCACACAGGTTTAACCACTTAAGTCTATCTGGACGAATATTTCTGTCCACATAACCTGCCCTACTACCGCTGAGCCAGGCACGCGATCCCGCGCATGCTCCGACCGCCTTCAGTTAACCCGGAGATCAATGAATAGGAACACAACTCCCATTCATTGATCTAAGTCCCCATATGAAAGACCGACGCTGTCAACGAGACGGCTCTGTCTTTCATAAATTCCCTTCTGCCTCAACCACGCTTTACTTCCGCGTGCGTAGTAATACTACGCATGCAGAAGTAAGCTCTGAGGGCATCTTGTGGCCAAATAGTAAAATTACATCTGATAATAAAAATTTCCGGATAATGACATTTTTTTACTGTTAAAATTAGTCTCTTACCTCCCACACTCCCCAATGGCTACACACAATTTTTTTTTTTGTATTTTAAAATATACAATACATAAATAGTTACCTTAACCTCCTTGCCGGTTATCCCGAGCTCAGCTCGGGGTAACCTGCGCAGGAGGATATCTCAGGCCCCGCTGGGCCGATTTGCATAATTTTTTTTTGTTACAAGCAGCTAGCACTTTGCTAGCTGCTTGTAACTTCCGCTCGCCGCCGATCCGCCGCGCCGAGTCGCTCCCCCCCCGCCCCAGAGCCCTGCGCTGCCTGGCCAATCAGTGCCAGGCAGCGTTGAGGGGCGGATCGGGATTCCCTATGACGTCCCGACGTCCATGACGTCGGTGACGTCATCCCGCCCCGTCGCCATGGCGACCGGGGAAGCCCTGCAGGAAATCCCGTTCTCAACGGGATTCCCTGCATACTCTGATCGCCGAAGGCGATCGGAGTGGGTGGGGGGATGCCGCCGCTTAGCGGCTATCATGTAGCGAGCCCTTGGCTCGCTACATGATTTAAAAAAAAAAAAAATTAAAAAAATGTGCGCCGCTGCCTCCTTGCCGGATTTTTTAGACCGGCAAGGAGGTTAAGGACTGAACTTTTTTAATATGTATGTAGTGAGGTATATTACTGTTATTTTTTTACATTATGGGCTTGTAATAAGTGATGGACGCAAAACGGAAAAAATGCACCTTTTTATTTCCAAATAAAATAGCGGCGCTAAACATTGTGATAGGGACCTAATTTAAATGGTGTAATAACCGGGGCAAATAAAATACATGGGTTTTAATTATGGTAACATGTATTAATTTAAAACTATAATGGTCGAAAATGTATTTCTTAATCTTCCTGTTAAAATGGATTTACAGTGGGTTGCAAAAGTATTCGGCCCCCTTGAAGTTTTCCACATTTTGTCATATTACTGCCTCAAACATGCATCAATTTTATTGGAATTCCACGTGAAAGACAATACAAAGTAGTGTACATGTGAGAAGTGGATCGAAAATCGTACATCATTCCAAACATTTTTTACAAATAAATAACTGCAAAGTGGGGTGTGCGTAATTATCCAGCCCCCTGAGTCAGTACTTTGTGGAACCACCTTTTGCTGCAATTACAGCTGCCAGTCTTTTAGGGTATGTCTCTACCAGCTTTGCACATCTAGAGACTGAAATCCTTGCCCATTCTTCTTTGCAAAACAGCTCCAGCTCAGTCAGATTAGATGGACAGCGTTTGTGAACAGCAGTTTTCAGATCTTGCCACAGATTCTTGATTGGATTTAGATCTGGACTTTGACTGGGCCATTCTAACACATGGATATGTTTTGTTTTAAACCATTCCATTGTTGCCCTGGCTTTATGTTTAGGGTCATTGTCCTGCTGGAAGGTGAACCTCCTCCCCAGTCTCAAGTCTTTTGCAGTCTCCAAGAGGTTTTCTTCCAAGTTTGCCCTGTATTTGGCTCCATCCATCTTCCCATCATCTCTGACCAGCTTCCCTGTCCCTGCTGAAGAGATGCACCCCCCGAGCATGATGCTGCCACCACCATATTTGACAGTGGGGATGGTGTGTTCAGAGTCATGTGCAGTGTCAGTTTTCTGCTACACATAGCGTTTTTCATTTTGGCCAAACAGTTCCATTTTGGTCTCTTCTGACCACAGCACCTTTTTCCACATGGTTGCTGTTTCCCCCACATGCAGGGCCGGATTACCGACCAGGCAACAAAAGCAATCGCTTGGGGCCCCCATTCAGAGTCAAAGGGGCCCCATCAGCACATAAACCAGCCCTAGCCATCCTGTTAGCGGTGGCTGGATGGTATAATGGTTAAAGGGACTCCGAGCAGTGCAGTAACTATGGAAAGATGCATATCATTTTAAAGCTCTCTTTCTCCTCTTTCCAATGATATATAAACCGCTGCCCTATGCCTTTTAGTTTTCGCTATTTTCGCGATCAAAATCGCGGCCACGGCAATTTTGATCCCGAAAATGGCGAAAACTAAAAGTAGGGTGGCAGTTTATCTATCATTGGAAAGAGGAGAAAGAGAGATCCAAAATGATATGCATCTTTCCATAGTTACATTGTATTACACAGAACGACTTTTCTCCAAAGTCGGCAGCTCGATTCAGCACAATGCAATGAAATATAAGGATCCCAGGGGGATATAATTGCAAACATCATGCCGGTAGGTGTGAGGATGTAATTAATTAGTTGTGGGTATGCTTAAAGGCATACCCACAGGCACTGCCCGGAGTCCCTTTAAGAGCTCTGCCTCTGACACAGGAGACCAGGGTTCAAATCTCGGCTCTGCCTGTTCAGTAAGCCAGCACCTATTCAGTAGGAGACCTTAGGCAAGTCTCTCTAACACTTCTACTGCCTATAGGGCGTGTCCTAGTGGCTGCAGCTCTGGCGCTTTGAGTCCGCCAGGAGAAAAGTGCGATATAAATGATATTTGGCTTGTCAAATGATGCCCTGCGCTGCTGATTGTCTTCAGAGCCAGGCTGATTGTCTTCAGGTTCCCCTCCTGCTACTGTGCGCTCTGCCACTGCCCACCCCTCCCTCCCTTCCCACAGAGAACCACATCTGCGGCAAGAATGATAGCAGCAGATGGCAAACGCACACTCACCTATCCATGATCCAAGCGATAGAGATCCCCTCATCTGAAACCCATCTGTCTCTTCTACAGTGCAGCCGCTCGCTCTGAACTTCCTGATTCTCAGATCAGACAGGAAGTAGGAAGTAGTAATAGTAGTAGTAACAGAGCGGCAGCACTCTAGAAGAGACAGCTGGGCTCCGGATGACGGGACCTCTATTACTTGGATCGCAATAGGTGAATGTGAGTCATCTGGTGCTGTCATTCTCCCCCGCTGCGGCTGCCTTCTCTGCTGAACTATTGTATTCACTGGGATGGAGGCTGCATGGTGGCTGTCTAGGAGGAAATCGGTTGTTCGGTGGTGTGGGTGGTTATGTAATTCTGTCTGGGGAACGGCTTCCGGTTTGGTGGTGTCCAGAGCTTTCTGCTATTGCCAGGCTGGAGATGCAGGGGGAAAGTGCTGCTGCTGTGATATCTGGCGCCCTCTTCACAGGGGTGCCCCAGCCCCTGAGTGCAAATGTCCCAGCCATTCATCTCTCACTCTACAGTTTGCCGCTGCTATTCCCTGCATTGTGCACCCACAGAGGAAAGCGGGCTGTTGCCCATAGCAACCAGTAGCTCGGCTTCCCCCCGGTGCGCAGCATATTACTGTGCAGCTGCATCTTCTAAATCTATTACGACATGATGGGGGGGCCCAAATCAGTTACTTTGCTTAGGGCCCCATTTAGCCTTAATCCGGCTCTGCCCACATGGCCTGTGGCAAACTGCAAACGGGACTTCTAATGCTTTCTGTTAACAATGCCTTTCTTCTTCCCACTCTTCCATAAAGGCCAACTTTGTACATTGCATGACTAATAGTTGTCCTATGGACAGAGTCTCCCACCTGAGCTGTAGATCTCTGCAGCTCATCCAGAGTCACCATGGGCCTCTTGACTGCATTTCTGATCAGCACTCTCCTTGCGCGGCCTGTGAGTTTAGGCAGATGGCCTTGTCTTGGTAGGTTTACAGTTGTGCCATACTCCCATTTCTGAATGATCGCTTGAACAGTGCTCCGTGGGATGTTCAAGGCTTTGGAAATCTTTTTGTAGCCTAAGCCTGCTTTAAATTTCTCAATAACTTTATCCCTGACCTGTCTGGTGTGTTCTTTGGACTTCACGGTGTTGTTGCTCCCAATATTCTCTTAGACAACCTCTGAGGCCCACACAGAGCAACTGTATTTGTACTGACATTAGATTACGCACAGGTGCACTCTATTTAGTCATTAGCAGTCAATGTCTATAGGCAACTGACTGCACTCAGATCAAAGGGGGCCGAATAATTATGCACACACCACTTTGCAGTTATTTATTTGTAAAAAAAAGTTTGGAATTGTGTATGATTTTCGTTCCACTTCTCATGTGTACACCACTTTGTGTTGGTCTTTCATGTGAAATTCCAATAAAATTGATTCATGTTTGTGGCAGTAATATGACAAAATGTGGAAAACTTCAAGGGGGCCGAATACTTTTGCAACCCACTGTTGAATAAAATAATTCTTAGCAAAAAGTACCACCCAAAGAAAGCCTAAATGGTGCTGGAAAAAACAAGATATAAATCATTTCAGTGTGATAAGTAGTGATAAAGTTATTGGCGAATTAATGGGAGGTGAAAGTTGCTCAGATGCATGAGATGAAACACTGAAGGCTAAAGTGGTTAAACTAATATTTGCATAAACATTTGCATGAACTTGGACATATTTGCATCTCATTGATCATCCCTAGTGTGTACCAGGCATTTGATACTGTAGTATTGTGTTTGAAGTCTACATCTCTCAAGTATTTGGCTATTTCTGGAATAAACCCAATTCACTTTTTCTTAAGTTTGCTAGGTGGGGTAACGTTTGGGGACCACCTGCAGCTGTGTTTGCATCTAGAGTTCAAGCTTGAGTAATGCTCTAATCCTAACTTGGCAGTGAATGAGTGTACCCTGTCATGGTGACCTCAGCCTTTGTGATTTGTGTGTCCACATTAATCTATATTCGGTTTTTGCAATATTGTGGGGTACAATCAAAATTGGTAGCCAGTGGTATGGACTGCAGGCTGTACATTTGTAGAATAAAAAGGCCTGTTACAGGGAACCTTAAAGGGACACTAAAGAGTAGAAACAAAAATGAGTTTTACTCACCTGGGGCTTCCAGCAGCTGTCCGGTGCCCACGCAGTCTCGCTTTGATCCTCCTGTACCCGCCGGCAGCTAGTTCCGTTTTCAGTGACAGGCGCCGACAGGCCTGGGAACGCGAGTGATGTGATTCTTCGCGTTCCTGGCCGCAATGGCAGTATAGAGGGCGCTATTGCGGCCAGGAATGCGAAGAATCACTCACGTTCCCAGGCCTGTCGGCTCCTGTCGCCGAAAACTGAACTAGCTGCTGACAGGGACAGGGGGATCAGAGCAAGATTGCGTGGGCACCGGACAGCTGCTGGAAGCCCCAGGTGAGTAACTTTTTTTTTTTTTTTTTTTTTTCTCTACTCTTTGAGAGGCATATGGATGTTTCCTTTTAAACAATACCAGTTGCTTGGCAGTCCTACTGATCTTTGCCTGCAGTAGTGGCTGAATCACACACCCGAAACAAGCATGCAGCTAATCCAGTCTGACTTCAGTCAGAGCACTTGATCTGCATGCTTGTTGAGGGACTGTGGCTAAAAGTATGAGAGACACAGGATCAGCAGGAGAGGCGGGCAACTGATATTAAAAGGAAAAATCCATATTCTTCTCAGTTTAGGTTCCCTTTTACTTTGAGCTTATACTTGGGGTTGTGGATTAAGAATCTGCGTAGAACAGCCTTTTGCAATTTGTGTCAAACTAGTGGTTTTACAGACCAATATTGTCAAAAGCAGCTCTTAATACTGAGGTGTTAACAGTTTAGACCCACAGGAATGTCCCTCTGATTTATTATAGCAGAGTGGTGACAACTGATTGTCAGCTGATTTTTACTGTGACGTTCTGCATTGCCTTCTTCAGGCTGACTGTAATGCACTTTGAAATGCATGGAAAGTCTTTAGCCTAGAAGACCTCATGCCTTATTAGTCTCCAATATCTTTAGTGCAGGCAGCCTCTTGTTCACCAGTAATAAGATGGCGATTTTGGCAGCCTTCCAGCTACACATTCCACAAACACTGGACTCCTGGCTAAAAAAAGAGACCGGGCCACCCACAACCCATTTCCAGGTTTTAAGGTAGCCATGAACGAAACGATTCTTCAGACGATTGTAATATTGATCGAATCAATACTTTTTTTAGGCATCGATTCCATTTGTCTGATCAAATTGGGTAGGAGGTTTAATTCTGTTTTCGGGCCAGAATGATCAATATTACAAGTGAATCACAGAATCGATCGTCTGAAGAATTGTTTTGTTAATGGCCACCTTTGTTACAAATATCTGGACCACAACATGAATAATACAGATTGACTTTATAATGCATAAAAAGGTAACCCTTTTCACATAAAAATTATCACTAATTCTAGAGATGATAGCTCATGATATCAGAGAGAACTTTTCAGCTCCCTGTAGATCAGTGAAGCCATCTAGTGGGGAACTCCACTCACTGTCCTGTCATCTTCAATAGCCTTTGTCTATGGAATTACTAGTTTCGAAATGCAATTTTCATTACTTAGCCTTTCCAACATCTTCTACCTACTACTACAGAGGTAGCCACTTTGACTTGAAGGAGGGATTGGCCATAGCAGAGTTCTGTGATGGAGCAAAGTTGAGGTATTTTTTTTTTTTTTTGGCCCAGCCCGTATGCCACAGCTCACATTTGCTGGTGCCTGCTTTTCAAATGAAATCTCAGGTAAACTAGTCTATTTTTAGCCACTTCACCTTCAAGGGTTTTTCCCCTTAAAAACGAGAGCAATTTTCCCCTTTCAGCGTTGCATCCATTCATCTGCCAATAACAGTACTTATCACACTACGATGATCTATATCTTGTTTTTTTTTTTGCCACCAATTAGGCTTTCTTTGGGTAGTACTTTTTCCTAAGAATTATTTTATTCTAAATGCATTTAATGGGAATAATATTAAAAAATATTGAAAAAAAAAACGTTTTCGGCCATTATAGTTTTAAAAGAATACATGCTACTGTAAGTAAAAGCACACATTTTGTTTGCCAATTTGTCCCATTGCACATTTAAAATATTTCCCTAGTACAATGTATGGCACCAATATTTTATTTGGAAATGTTTTTTTTTTTTTTTTTCAGTTTTTTGCGTCCATCACTAATTACAAGCCCATAATTTAACCAGTTGCCGACCACCCACAGCCGATGGGCGGCGGCAAGTACTGGGCCTAAACGACCGCAATACGCCCATCGGCGGTGGTGGGCGTGGTTATGCGCAGATCGCGTGACGCGATCAGGCGCCGGCGACAGGCTCCGCCCCCCCTTGCGCAGTAACCCGCTGACCGTTCGGAAACGCCGGCGGGTTACTAGCGTCCAGATCGCCGCATACAAAGTGTAATGTATACAAAGCGTATTATACAGGCTGCCTCCTGCCCTGGTGGTCCAAGTGTCCGAGGGACCACCAGGGCAGGCTGCAGCCACCCTAGTCTGCACCCAAACACACTGATCTGGCCCCTAAATGCCCACAGCACCCCTCAGATTCCCCCCCCCCCCCCTGCCCACCTTCCAGACCACTGTTTGCACCCAATCATCCCCCTAATCACCCATCAATCACTCCCTGTCACTATCTGTCAACGCTATTTTTTGAATGCCCTAAACTGCCCCCTGGGGGCTCCTGATCACCCCCCCACCCCTCAGATTCTCCCCAGACCCCCCCCCTGTGTACTGTATGCATCTATCCCCCCTGTAATATCCCACTGACCACCTGTCAATCACCCCGTCACTTCCACCCATCAATCAGCCCCTAACCTGCCCCTTGCGGGCAATCTGATCACCCACCCACACCATCAGATCACCTCCCAAGTGCAGTGTTTACATCTGTTCTCTCCTCTAAACGCCCACTAATTACCCATCAATCACCCATCAATCACCCCCTATCACCACCTGTCACTGTTACCCATCAGATCAGACCCTAATCTGCCCCTTGCGGGCACCCAATCACCGGCCCACATGCTCAGATTGCCCTCAGACCCCCCTTATCAATTCGCCAGTGCATTATTTACATCTGTTCTTCCCTGTAATAACCCACTGATCACCTATCAATCACCCCCTGTCACTACTACCCATCAGATCAGACCCCTATCTGCCCCTAGGGCACCCAATCACCCGCCCACACCCTCAGAATGCCCTCAGACCCCAGCCCTGATCACCTCATCAGTGCATTGCTTGCATCTATTCCCCCCTCTAATCACACTTTGAGACACCCATCAATCACCACCTGTCACCCCCTAGCACACCTACCCATCAGATCAGGCCCTAATTTGCCCCGTGTGGGCTCCTGATCACTCGGCCAAACCCTCAGATCCCCCTCAGAACCCTTCCGAACACCTCCCCAGTGCATTGCTTGCATCTATTCCCCCCTCTAACCACCCCTTGAGACACCCATCAATCACCTCCTGTCACCCCCCCCCCCCCCTAGCACTCCTATCCATCAGATCAGGCCCAATACAACCTGTCATCTAAGAGGCCACTTTGCTTATGACCGGTTCCACAAAATTTGCCCCCTCATAGACCACCTGTCATCAAAATTTGCAGATGCTTATACTCCTGAACAGTCATTTTGAGACATTTGGTTTCCAGACTACTCACAGTTTTGGGCCCGTAAAATGCCAGGGCAGTATAGGTATCCCACAAGTGACCCCATTAAAAAAAAAAACACCCCAAGGTATTCTGTTAGGTGTATGACGAGTTCATAGAAGATTTTATTTTTTGTCAAGTTAGCGGAAATTGATTTTTATTGTTTTTTTCACAAAGTGTCATTTTTCCCTAACTTGTGACAAAAAATAAAATCTTCTATGAACTCACCATGCCTCTCAGTGAATACTTTGGGATGTCTTCTTTACAAAATGGGGTCATTAGGGGGGTATTTATACTATCCTGGAATTTTAGCACCTCATGAAACATGACAGGTGGTCAGAAAAGTCAGAGATGGTTCAAAAAGGTCAAAATTCACTTTTGGCACCATAGTTTGTAAACGCTATAACTTTTACCCAAACCAATAAATATACAGTGAATGGATTTATTTTTTTTATCAGACATGTAGCACAATAAATTTGGACAAAAAATGTATACAGAAATTATACTTTATTTGAAAAATGTCAGCACAGAAAGTAAAAAAAAAAATCATTTTTTTGACAAAATTCATGTCTTTTTTGATGAATATAATAAAAACTAAAACTCGCAGCAGCAATCAAATAGCACCAAAAGAAAGCTGTATTAGTGACAAGAAAAGGAGGCAAAATGCATTTAGGTGGTAGGTTGTATGACCGAGCAATAAACCGTGAAAGCTGCAGTGGTCTGAATGGGGAAAAAGGCTCTGGTCCTTAAGGCTGGTTTCACAGTGGGACGTTACAGGCGCACGTTAGAGCAGCCTGTAACGCACCCCACCGCACAGCAATGAAAAATCAATGGGCTGTTCAGTGCCCACGTTGCGTTACTTAGTAACGCTGCACCATAAGACAACGTACTGCATGCAGTACTTTATAAGCGGCAGAGCCGCGTTAGACTGCTTGCACATGCTCAGTAATGTTGGGGAGGAGTGGAGAGCGGCCAGGCACATGGCTAATTAATATTCACTGCACTCAGTGACGTGCAGTGTTTACTTCCTGGAGCGGCCGCTCTGTGCGGCGATTGGCCGGGTGGGACCACGTGATGCCGCATGCGTCCAAGATCTGCATCACGGCATCATGAACGCCAGAGTGAGCTGCACAACGCGGCTCTCTCTGACGTCCACATCAGAGAGCACCAGGCATTGCGTTAGGGGCACGTTATGCGACCATAACGTCCCATAAAACGCAACGTCCTACTGTGAAACCAGCCTAAGGGGCGAAAAGTCTGTGGTCCCCAAGTGGTTAAAAAGCAACAGTAATATACCCTCTTGACATATATATATTTTTACTATTTGGCCACAAGGTGTCCTCGCGCACAACTTTCTTGTGCGTACTATTAGTAACCAGGAAGTAATTAGTAAACCACGTTTCCATTCATTGATCTCCCTTCTAATGATCAGCATCAAGAGCGGAAGCGAGCGGGAGTGCACGGGAGTGCACGGCGGCAAGGAGTGTAGTACCTACCTCCCTGCAAGGTGAAAAGGGATTTTACAAGGACGTAGATACTCGTTCCGGGGGGGGGGGGATGGGTTAAATCTTAGGTTCCAAGAAAAACAAAACAAAACATTAAGCTGTGGATGGTGAGCTGTGGAGAGGAAAATTCTGAGAGGTCCGGTAGAGAAAGAAAGGGCACCAGGAGTGGCAATAGTGTAGTATTTCTGGAAAATAAGAAATATAAAGACTACTACTCACACAAGTGGGTAGCTATAGATGGCCACAATTTCAGGCATGTGGAAAACAACCAAATAACCACATGGGTATGGTGGAAAAAATCCATGGGGTTATGATGACTCTGTTGGGTCTATGTAGGTCACACTAAAGAAAAAAAGGGACCACTTAACCTCCCTAGCGTTCTGGACGAGCTGAGCTCGTCCAGTAACACCGTTGTTCCCCCGCTCCGGCCCTGGTGGGCCGATTTGCACAATTTGTTTTCAAACACGCAGCTAGCACTTTGCTAGAGGCGTGTTTGTTTCGATCGCCGCCGCTACCCACCACGAAAGAGGGCTCCCTCCCCCCGCAGACCCCTTGCGCAGCCTGGCCAATCACTGCCAAGCTGCGCTATGGGATGGATCGGGACTCCCTGTGACGTCATGATGTCGATGACGTCACTCCGTTCGTCGCCATGGCAACGGGGAAAGCCCTGAAGGAAATCCTGTTCAGAATGGGATTTCCTGATGGGCATGATCGCCAGCGGCGATCGGAAGGGAGGGAGGAAGCAGGGAGGAGCGATAGGCTAGCTACATGATAAAAAAAAAATTGGGCGAAAAAAAAAAAAACCCTCCCGCGGCCGCGCGAATCAGAACGCTGAGCAGGTTAATTTTGTCACCAGTTAACACCTGGGATAGGGGAGGAGACCATGAGAAATTGGAGGATGCACCCAATTGTGATGCAATATGTAGTAAGTGGATGTAAGCAATAGGAACAGTCTTGCCTCATAAGAAGTTAAGATTTTTATTGTTAGACACCAATACACAGACAATGCATTTCACAAGATCTGCCTACCTCCCCTGGTCAATATGAGGCAGCGTCTGAGCCATGTATCTCCATTTCAGATATTGGTGCTTTGAAATGGAGATACATATCTCAGACACTGTCTCGTATTGACCTCAGGAAGCAGGCAGGTCCTGTGAAATGCATTGTTGGGGTCTAACAATACAAATCTTAACCTCCTATCACAAGGTAAGACCTATTACTTTCATCCACTCACTACATATTGTATTACAGCGCCTCCTCCCATCTTGCATAGAGAGGGGAAAACATCTGTGGTAATAGCCTAACCTTACCTTAGTCAACTTAAAATGCACACTCTGCGATTGCCTGGCTATTGAACATTCCTGACAGCAATCTTGTTATCATTCACATAGCTTTCTGATAAAGGTCTGTTTTCATACCAACTATTAACATGCTGGAAAATTCCACAGGCTGCAAATAAGTTTTCAAAAAGACCAACTTTTATTGCAGTATCCATTTGTAAACATCATTACTGGCAATGATTTCATCATGTTTAGAAGACAAATGCCCTGTCCAGTCTTCAGTCCGAAGAATAATAAATACTTGGCGCTGTGCGTCTATGTAATACTCTTTCAGAGAGGGGATTGTCACACACCCCCCTACTGGCCAGACTGCTTAGTGCCGCCCAATCTGCTTCAGCCCACAGACCATCCAATCTCGTGGATGGAATCGATGTGGTGGAGGAGATGGAATTTGGCAAGCAGGCAGGCAAGGGGGAACATATGAAAACACCAACAATTTACTGCGCCCAATCTTATGGGTATGCTGCCACCACCTTTCAACCATACGGCGAAAGGTCCCATCTGACTACTCTAAACCTGCGGAAGGAAAACTTTAACACAGCCTAATCTTATTAAAACAAGATGATTTCTCTTAGTAGCATTTCTTCAGAGAGGCAAGGTTTGTTCTACGGTACTGAAAAACAAGTACAGTAACTGCCCATAAAATGACCTTTTGTCATCTTATACATGGTCAGCATAGCCCACGTGTTCTGAGTGTGAATGGCAATGGAGACTGTATATAGACATTCATACAAAGCCTGCATGCATCAAGTTAGAATAACTTGATTTGTTACAACACAGTACTGTGAAAAGGCCTATAGAATTGTATGGACAGGGAGTTGACATGCAGAATTATTCAACTGAGCACTGTGACCTAGCAGCCCATATGGTTTCATATAGCCTCTCCCAAACCTATTCCCTAATCCACCAAAAAATAGTTCCCATCCCAACTTCCTAACTAAATCTTAGACACTTGCACACAGTTGCAGGTTTGAGTTGTTCCTTAAAGAGACACTAAAGCAGAAAAAAATTATATGATTTGTATGTGTAGTACAGCTAAGAAAAATAAAACATTAGGAGCAGAGACATACGTCTCATATGGTTTCCAGAACAGCAAGAGTTAAGAAACTCCAGTTATCTATGCAAAAAAAGCCATTGAGCTCCACGACTTTCAAAGTCGCAGAGAGCTCTGTCTTCTGAAGCTTGTTATCTCAATTGTCAGTCTGTAACGATTGTGTAACTATTTCCGTGGTCAGCGCACAGGATGCGCGCCAACACTGCGGAAATCCTCCACAAGCGTATAATCGGAGAGAACCCAGCAATGGTGCTATGCACCAGTAGAGGGGAATTCCTGCCGGCAGATGGAGCTGTGGAGTGCAGAGGAACAGATCCTCTGCACAGCCACAGATGCCAGATAATGATTGTACGTAATGGGGCAGCAAAGCAGGGCAAGATAGCCCTTAAAGAGAGGCCACAGATGTCAGATAATGATTGTACGTAATGGGGCAGCAAAGCAGGGCAAGATAGCCCTTAAAGAGAGAGAGCACAGAGACAGATAAAATGTGTGTTCCCCAATCAGTGGCGGACACAGCCAGCAGTGGGCTCCTGTGCAAAATATCAATTGTGGGCCCCTCTGACCTGCGGCGCGCGGCAAAAAATGGGTGTGGCTATAACCTGCGGCAAAAAATGGGTGTGGATAGAACCTGCGGCACGTAGCGCCGCGGCAAAAAATGGGCGTGGCAATAACCGGATAAGGGCGGAGCTAACTGTAATTCAAAGTGATCCCGGGGTGAGAGTGATATGGAGGATGCCATATTTATTTCCTTTTAAACAATACTAGTTGCCTGGCGGCCCTGCTGATCTATTTGGCTGCAGTAATAAACTGAATTACACCAGCAACAAGCATGCAGCTTAATCTTCTCAGTTCTGACAATATTGTCAGAAACCCCTGACCTGCTGCATGCTTGTTCAGGGTCTATGGTTGAAAGAATAAGAGGCAGAGGACCAGCACGGCAACCAGGCAACTGGTATTGCTTAAAAGGAGAGAAATATGGCAGCCTCAATATTATTCTCACCTCAGGTTCCCTTGAAAAGTGCAACGCAAAGACAGTGGGCACAAGTTTTGGTGACCCTTTCCCCAGAAAATTCACATAATTGTGCAGGTTTTCTCAAGAAAATACACATAATGTGAGCAGATTTGCCCAGAAAATACATTCAATCATGTCGGCAGATATGCCCAGAAAATACATTCAATCATGTCGGCAGATATGCCCAGAAAATACGTGCAATGATGTCGGCAGATATGCCCAGAAAATACGTGCAATGATGTCGGCAGATATGCCCAGAAAATATGTGCAATGATGTCGGCAGATATGCCCAGAAAATACGTGCAATGATGTCGGCAGATATGCCCAGAAAATACGTGCAATGATGTCGGCAGATATGCCCAGAAAATACGTGCAATCATGTCGGCAGATATGCCCAGAAAATACGTGCAATCATGTTGGCAGATATGCCCAGAAAATACGTGCAATCATGTCGGCAGATATGCCCAGAAAATACGTGCAATCAAGTCGGCAGATATGCCCAGAAAATTCGTGCAATCATACGTGCGATGACGGGTACATGAACTTAGCAGCAGTTAATTCAGCAGTTGACATCAACAGGGAACTTTGAGTAAAGCCCTGTCTCCTAATAAAAAATTATGCGCTATTTACTATACATATAGAAGATATTAGATAGTGAGCTCCTCTGAGCACAGTCAGTGTCGTGACTATGTACTCTGTAAAACGCTGCAGAAGATCTCAGAGCTATATAAATACATAATAATATGATAAGACATTCAACTATGACTATGGTAGGAGTAGTGTGAGCTCCTCTAAAGGACAGTGAGCGACATAACGATGTACTCTGTAAAGTGCTGCAGGTGGGTGGGTGGGCTTAACGATTACCTGGTCGAGAGGATGGGTGAGCTAAAAGATTATCTGGTCGGGAGGGTAGGTGGGTGTGTGGGCTAATAAAATTACCTGTGAGGGTGAGTGGGCTAAAATATTACCTGTGAGGGTGGGTGAGCTAAAAGATAACCTGTGATGCAAAATATTACCCATGAGGGTGGGTGAGCTAAAAGATTACCGGTGAGGGTGGGCTGAAAGATTACCTGGGTCTGGGTGGGTGGGCTGTAGGATTACCTGGGTCTGGGCGGGTTGTAGGATTACCTGGGTCTGAGTGGGTGGGCTGTAGGGTTACCTGGGTCTGGGTGGGTGGACTGTAGGATTATCTGGGTGGGTGGGCTGTAGGATTATCTGGGTGGGTGGGCTGTAGGATTATCTGGGTGGGTGGGCTGTAGGATTATCTGAATTCTGTAGGATTACCTGGGTCTGGGTGGGTGGGCTGTAGGATTACCTGGATCTGAATGGGTGGGCTGTAGGATTACCTGGATCTGGGTGGGTGGGCTGTAGGATTACCTGGATCTGAGTGGGTGGGTGGGCTCTAGGATTACCTGGGTCTGGGTGGGTGGGTGGGCTGTAGGATTATCTGGGTGGGTGGGCTGTAGGATTACCTGGGTCTGGGTGGGTGGGCTGTAGGATTACCTGGGTCTGGGTGGGTGGGATGGAGGATTACCTGGGTCTGGGTGGGTGGATGATTACCTGGGTCTGGGTGGGCTATAGGATTACCTGGGTCTGAGTGGGTGGGTGGGCTATAGGATTACCTGGGTCTGGGTGAGTGGGTGGGCTATAGGATTACCTGGGTCTGGGTGGGTGGGTGGGCTATAGGATTACCTGGGTCTGGGTGGGTGGGCTATAGGAATACCTGGGTCTGGGTGGGTGGGTGGGCTATAGGAATACCTGGGTCTGGGTGGGTGGGCTGTAGGAATACCTGGGTCTGGGTGGGTGGGCTATAGGAATACCTGGGTCTGGATGTGTGGGTGGGCTGTAGGAATACCTGGGTCTGGGTGGGTGGGCTATAGGATTACCTGGGTCTGGGTGGGCTGTAGGATTACCTGGGGGGGGGCTGTAGAATTACTTGGGGGGGGCTGTAGGATTACCTGGGGGGGGGGAAGCTGTAGGATTACCTGGGGGTGGGCTGTAGGATTACCTGGGGGGCGGGCTGTAGGATTACCGGGGGGGGGGGGGAAGCTGTAGGATTACCTGGGGGGCGGGCTGTAGGATTACCTGGGGGGCGGGCTGTAGGATTACCTGGGGGGCGGGCTGTAGGATTACCTGGGGGGTGGGCTGGTCGGTCTGGGAGGGTGAAAGATAAGATTACCTGGTCAGTAGGGGGGGGGGGGGGGGGGATATTTGCCGAGGCTGGGAGGAGGGCCCGATCACTCCCTCACCCTCGGCGGGCCCCCCTCCTGTTATGCGCGGCGCCGAGCGGGAGATACAGCTATTAGTCTCCAGGCTGCAGCAGACACTAGAGCTCCAGCCGCCTGTCCACTCCTGTCTCCTCCTTAGCAATACCGCTCTGCACGCACTGAATCAGGAAGTAGTGCAGAGCGGTATTGCTGAGGAGACACGAGTGGACAGGCAGCTGGAGCTCTAGTGTTTGCTGCAGCCCGGAGACTAATAGCTGTATCTCCCGCTCGGCGCCGCGCATAACAGGAGGGGGGCCCGCTGAGGTGAGGGAATGATAAGTCGGGCCCTCCGGGGATAAAAAAAAACTTAAAAAAAAAAACAAAAAAAAAAACGCCTGCAATACCTAATGGGCCCCTCAAAAATGGAGCTTGAGGGGCCCCTGTGCACTTGCACGGCCGTATGTCCGCCACTGTCTAGTAGCCACCCGGCGACGGTGAACACACATCTGCAGAGACAAAGTGGTAACGCAATCACAGGAGAGAGACGATTGCCAGAAGTGACACAAGGCAGAAGAGAACAGACCACGAGAGTAGCAAAGGCACAGTAAACAACAATCAGAAGGTGAAGAAAATAACAAACACTAACTAAACGCGAACACTGCACTCATTCGCAACAGTGAACGCGTTTATGGCGCGGTCTCCGCACCATAAGCGCAACAGAGACAAGCACGCCACCCTGACTAACCAATGACAGACAAAATAACAGGAACGCTTGCTAAACGGTTGCCTTACCACAGACAACCGCAAGCGTTTGCTCCAGACAGACGAACGATCAACAGGAATAGGTCAGATAAGATCCACCGCTCTTCCGCCAGAGCGAGTGCGATCCGGGTTCAGGGATAGGACAGAAAGGACCCACTGCTCTTTCTGCCAGAGCAAGTGTGAACCAAGTGCAGAAACAGAGCTAGCAGGATCCACTGCTCTTTTCCACCAGAGCAAGTGTGATCTGAGTACAGAAACAGAACTAGCAGGATCCACTGCTCTTTCCGCCAGAGCGAGTGCGATCCACACGGCAAGACAGACAGGAGTAACCAGTAGCACCCGCAGTTACGGTAAAACTCCAAGACATAGACTAGAGAGATCCACTGCCACTACCGCTAGGGCAAGTGTGATCCAGGTACTGGACCAAACACTTCACCATCGCCAACCGCTGGCGACAGTGCAATCGCAAAGACAAGACAGGCAATACAGATAATACAATCTGACTGCACTAATGGGATGCCTAGTGCAGTCCCCAGGAATACTCTAAGATAATCTTTAGCAAACAGTAGCAAGGCTGACACTCCAGGAGTGTGTTAACAAACCATCATGACCAGCAAAGGATTGTGGGATCAGATGGTATTTATGCTGCAAGCCTTCAAAGGAGGTGGCTAGATAATTTGCATGACAAATGAATGCAAATTCCTCAGCAGCAGAGCAGGTCTGAAACTTGCAAAGTGAAGACAGGTCTATCTTCCAGAGACCTGCAGCCCACAGACTTGAGGAATGGTCAAACAGCTGTCTGCCTGTGCAGCCAGCTGAGCGGATCATTGCACAGTCACTGTATTTTCTTTTTCTCTCCAGAGGACAGGTCAATAGTTCACAAGACTGCTCTGTAAAAACATTTAGAATGCTGAGTAGTGTGTGAACTGCAAATATTACAGAATGATGCAATGTTATAAAAAACACTATATAACTGAGAATAAAAAATATGAGAATATTTTCTTTGCTACTAATCTTCTAGTAATTATCCGTACTACACTGCTCTGCGTAATACAGGATCTTCTCAAAAAATTAGCATATTGTGATAAAGTTCATTATTTTCTGTAATGTACTGATAAACATTAGACTTTCATATATTTTACATTCAAATACACACAACTGAAGTAGTTCAAGCCTTTTATTGTTTTAATATTGATGATTTTGGCATACAGCTCATGAAAACCCAAATTTCCTATCTCAAAAAATTAGCATATCTCATCCGACCAATACAAGAAAAGTGTTTTTAAAACAAAAAAAGTCAACCTTCAAATAATTATGTTCAGTTATGCACTCAATACTTGGTCTGGAATCCTTTTGCAGAAATGACTGCTTCAATGCAGCGTGGCATGGAGGCAATCAGCCTGTGGCACTGCTCAGGTGTTATGGAGGCCCAGGATGCTTCGATAGCGGCCTTAAGCTCATCCAGAGTGTTGGGTCTTGCGTCTCTTAACTTTCTCTTCACAATATCCCGCAGATTCTCTATGGGGTTCAGGTCAGGAGAGTTGGCAGGCCAATTGAGCACAATAATACCATGGTCAGTAAACCATTTACCAGTGGTTTTGGCACTGTGAGCAGGTGCCAGGTCGTGCTGAAAAATGAAATCTTCATTTCCATAAAGTTTTTCAGACCATCACTGACTGTGGGTACTTGACACTGGGCTTCAGGCATTTTGGCAATTCCCTCTCCCCAGTCTTCCTCCAGACTCTGGCACCTTGATTTCCGAATGACATGTAAAAGTTGCTTTCATCCGAAAAAAGTACTTTGGACCACTGAGCAACAGTCCAGTGCAGCTTCTCTGTAGCCCAGGTCAGGCGCTTCTCCCGCTGTTTCTGGTTCAAAAGTAGGTTCATGCTTCCATCTGCTGAAAAGCTTTATGGAGATGAAGATTTCATTTTTCAGCATGACCTGGCACCTGCTCACAGTGCCAAAACCACTGGTAAATGGTTTACTGACCATGGTATTACTGTGCTCAATTGGCCTGCCAACTATCCTGACCTGAACCCCATAGAGAATCTGTGGGATATTGTGAACAGAAAGTTGAGAGACGCAAGACCCAACACTCTGGATGAGCTTAAGGCCTCTATCAAAGCATCCTGGGCCTCCATAACACCTGAGCAGTGCCACAGGCTGATTGCCTCCATGCCACGCCGCAATGAAGCAGTCATTTCTGCAAAAGGATTCCCGACCAAGTATTGAGTGCATAACTGAACATTATTATTTGAAGGTTGACTTTTTTTGTTTTAAAAACACTTTTCTTTTATTGGTCGGATGAAATATGCTAATTTTTTGAGATAGGAAATTTGGGTTTTCATGAGCTGTATACCAAAATCATCAATATTAAAACAATAAAAGACTTGAACTACTTCAGTTGTGTGTATTTGAATGTAAAATATATGAAAGTCTAATGTTTATCAGTACATTACAGAAAATAATGAACTTTATCACAATATGCTAATTTTTTGAGAAGATCCTGTATGTTGGCACTTTATAAATACAATAAATAAATAAATAAAAGTGTCTCTTTAAATTTTCTAAATTCCACATTGTGATATAGTCACCAAAAGTCCAAGCAGTTAGACCTAGTCAGAGGTTAGTTTATGAATGCTTGGTTATCTTTTACTTGTTGGATTACTGCAGCTGCATTTTTAAAATTCAACAGTTAAAGATCGCTGTAAACGGCCTTTTCTTATACTCCTGATGGTTTAAATGTGCTTTTAGAATGTATTCATACAGCTCTTTCTCTGTTGAAAAAGAAGCAAGTTCTAACACACAAAGCGAACCAATCTGTTGACAAACCCCAATCCCACCCTGAGAAAAAGGGTGTTGTTTGAAATTGCAAAGAGTTTGTTTAAAATATACTGTATATTAAATCATGTTGGTGTGGTAAGGCAGTATTGTAACAAAAATACAGCAGACTCTCTTTAGAATTCCCAGGTACTGTATTGGTATTTAGTCACCTTCTAAAAATGTTATGTTGGGTTATCTGTTCATGGAATAGTATCCTACAAGAATTTATCTGACCTTTTTTTTTCTCTTTCTGTAGTTTGTGGCAGCATGGATATCCGAAACGATGTCTCCCAGCTTCAAAGGCTTGAGAACTGCACTATTATCCAGGGCAATCTTCAGATACTGCTTATGTTTGGAACTAAACCAGAAGACTTCCGAGGCCTAAGCTTTCCTCGTTTGACAATGATTACAGAGTACCTTCTTCTCTTCCGAGTCTATGGTTTGGAGAGCCTACAAGAACTTTTCCCCAACCTGTCCATCATCCGTGGTACAGACCTCTTTTTCCAGTATTCACTGGTGATTTTTGAAATGCCACATTTAAGGGAAATAGGACTTTACAGCCTGACCAACATATTACGAGGGGCAGTCCGCATTGAGCGCAATCAGGAGCTCTGCCATATTTCCACCATAGACTGGTCGCTGTTATCCAATAATGTAGAAAACCATTATTTTGTAGGCAACAAGCCAGTAGAGGAGTGTGCTGATGTATGTCCTGGGATTCTGGATTCCTCTTGTGTGAAGACAGTCGTGAATGGTGTGGAAGAACCACGCTGCTGGACCTCTCGTCACTGCCAGAAAGGTAACCATTCTTTTCATTAAACATCATGTAATGATTACAGCAGGTCTTTCCACAAATGTCTACTATGTATGGCACAACTACCTCTTTTAGACTGTCTTTATACTACAGCGTATCTGTGATTACAACATTCCTAGACTATTGTATCTTTTGTTTTAGGAAGCAGGCAAGTTCTGAGGTGATGTAGGATGAGCTTATGTCACGGGAAAGGAGATTCTCATTTAGCTTAATGGCCTTTATGTGCAGGTGTGGATGAAGCTTCCTCTGTTTTCATCAGAAAATATTATATGCATAAGGGTTAGGACTTCAGAGGTACACTTATTCTAATACTGACAAAGGTGCCAACCAGCTAGGAAACATTTTAGTATGTGAAAATGGCCCCACCATTGCAGTATAACTACTGCTGCATCAGTCTAATCACACTTGTCTAGTGGTGGGCAGAAATTATGCCTATGTGTAATTGTGCATCGTAATGTGAAATTTGCAGATTAGGTATAAAAAAATTTGCATGTAAATGTAATCACTAACCGTAATTATACATGTTAGCTTAATTTACGCTATTTTCAGAATGTTTTTACGCATATGAACAGATTTTTCACATTGAATAATAGCAGTGTGTGTGCAGTATACTGGCTGATGAACGCAAATTTCTTTCCACATTGAATATTTAATAGCCGCTCAGTTCACTGGCGAATAGATGTGAATATTTTTACGCATTGAATGCTTTTGCCGACTGCTTACTGCGCTGGTGCAGGCCTGGCCACACGTCTACTTCTTAGTGTTCCCGCCCGCAATTGCGTCCTTTGCAGGAAGCTATTGCGGACGGGAGCGCAAAGAAGGCTACTCATGGCTGGGCCTGTTGGAGAAACAAAACTAGCTGGCGACGGGGGACAGGAGGATCTGTGAGTGACTCTGAGGGCTTGGGGCAGCTGCAGGGGGCTGGTGGAAGCCCCAGGTGAGTAAAACAATCAAAAAAAAAATGTAAACATTGGCTTAAGTATCCCTTTAAGGTCCCCATAGCCCTGGCTTCATGTGATTGCAGAGGCTTCTTCCCCTGTAGTTATGCCTTTGCTTCCTAATCCAGCCATCTGGACCCTGTTGAAATTCTACCATAGAATTGCCAGATCTGCAGCTGTAGTACCCAACATTTCTGCTAACGCCTTCCCTCTGCTGTTATATACACTGAAGTAACAGTGTGGGGAGACTGAACCTGTAAGTTTAGAAGTTTTTTCCATTTGCCTTACTTGCAAGGGACGGAAGAATTATGGGAATGCGAGGTGTATCACAAAGGACTTGAGTTTAACTTAATTGGCTTCAACAACTACTACAACAATATTATAAATGGCATAGCATTACAATTTGTATTATTCTCAACAACTGTACTGTATTCAAGCTTTGACACTCAACAGAGCTTCAATAATTTTGGCACTTTATGGATCACTAGGATTTACAGATGGCTCGAACCTCTGATTTAGGTTCGCGAACCTCAAATGCAATCGTCTGAAAAAGTTTGGGTTCGTGCGAACTGGCAATAGACTTCAATGGGGAAGCGAACTTTGAAAATTACAAACATTTATGCTGGCCACAAAAGTGATTGGAAAAGGACCTGGAGGGGGGCATGGCAGAGTGGGATACACGCCAAAAGTCCCAGGGAAAAATCCGGATTTTACGCACAGCAGGGTTTAAGACCAGAAATCACATTTTATTCCTAAATTGGAGGCCTAAAGTGCTTTAAAACATCTTGCATGCGTATACATTAATCAGGTAGTTTAATTAGTGTACTGCTTCACACTGAAAGACCAAACTCACTGTGTAACGCACCGCAAACAGCTGTTTGTGTAGCACGGACTGGTGCACACCATGGTCCATGGCCAGATTGCTCTTCCTCAGTGATATCAGGTAATGTCTGACTGCCTTATCAACTTTCGATGGTTCTTTTTCTACCATTGTTAAAGCTTACATCTATTTTTTTTTTTTTTAAAGAGGAAATGTAACGGCAAAACGTCCCCCTGGGGGGGTACTCGCCTCGGGTGGGGGAAGCCTCAGGATCCTAATGAGGCTTCCCACACCGTCCTCCGTCCCTCGGGGTTCTCGTGGCAGCCCTCCGTACAGCCGTGACGTAATATTTACCTTCCTGGCTCCTGCGCAGGCGCTCTGACGGCTGTCGGCTCCGAAGTAGGCGGAAATACCCGATCACCGTCGGGTCCGCTGTACTGCGCAGGCGCAAGTCTCTGGCGCCTGCGCAGTAGAGCAGACCCGACGGAGATCGGGTATTACCGTCTATTTCCGAGCCGAAAGCAGCCACAGCGCCCCCGCTGGAGCCAGCAAAGGTAAATATTGAAATTACAGTCGGGCATGTCGCCGGCTGTTCAGAGGGCTGCAGAGAGACCCCCGTGGGATGGAGGACGGCGTGGGAAGCCTCATTAGGATCCAGAGGCTTCCCCCACCCGAGGTGAGTACCCCCCAGGGGATCTTTTTGAAGTTACAGAGTCTCTTCAAGTTACTTTTTCTGCTGGCTGCTTTAACGAGTGCCTTTAATGAGAATCTTTCATGGAGGGAAAGTCTGCCATTCATTCAACTGTGTGACTGATAAACTCTCCATATTACTTTCTCAGTACCATGGTGACAACAGGTAATGGCCAGGGAATCGGGGTTCGATTCCGGAGTGGGAGCCTGAGAAACGGCTACCACCACACATCCAAGGAAGGACTCAAATGTGCCATATAAGTAATGTACCTGCCCTGACCTTGCTTTGCAGACCAGACCAGACCAAGCCTGGTGTAATATGTGAAAGGGTGTTCTATCTGGTCACACTCAGCTGCTAATTGAGCACCAACAGGTCCTTTCATCCAGGGGAAGCTAGCTCCCTAGGGGTCCACTGCCAACTTGAGACAGAGGCACCGCTGGAGAATAGGTTTAAATGCATATGGTTTTTGATTTTGGTCTGTTAAATGAAAACCGTATATAGCACAGCTATGAAATTAATATAGTCTTGTTCATTAAAATCTGTCCAATGTGCTGATATAAAAATCATAACCATAACCCGTCCGGTTATTGGTGTACGATCCTTCTCGGGGGCAGGACAGCCTAATGCACTCAAGCAAGATGTCATATTAATCGCTATTTTCTGACAATTATGACTCTGCTATCCACCTAAATATGACCTGTATAGTTTGAGTTACAGTGTTTTACAATTTAAGCTCAAAATCCTCCTAGGAGGAGGTGGACTGTCATTGGTGGGTAATTCAGAGGGGGCAGGCATTGCCACACCCCCAAACCAGCTTCATCAAAAGCACATTGCCAGCAGGCGGACTTCAGTCCTCCAAATTCCATCTTCACGAGAGCCTGCTGCTGCTAACCAGAGGACCATGTGGTTAGCAGCCATCTTGGAACTGTAACATTTGCTTGGATTACAAAATATTCCTAAAGGCCTATGATTCTGAAACCAAGGACTTTGCATTTCTTTTCCCAGAAGGAAATATCCCCACACAGACTGCATTTCGGCTAAGTAAACCTTTCACAATTATTCCCTTTTATTTTAAGCTTTGTGTGTATATGTTTATTAGTGTATGTAAATGTGTGTAATGCATTTTTGTTATTAAATGTTTAAAAATCATTTTACGGTTATGACCTGTTCCTGAACATACACAATCGTACTTACTTTCGAAAACGTTACCTTGAGTATCTTGTATCTATAACCTGTATGCTTGAATCAGGTACAGATAAACAGATCTGACGCCGATCCCTGCATACAGCTAAGGGTTAACTTACAGTGTTCAGTGTGCTAAAATATTTACAGCCATGTGCTGACTCACATGTGGTGGCAAACTTTTGAATTGTACGTGTGTGGTGAATCCTTTGGAGTCAGGACGCTCCTCTCGGCTAGTCGGTTCATAGATTGCGAATCCACACATGGGCATCTATGCGCAAAGCGGCAGCGAGACCGAGTTTCTGACTCTGAGTGATTGACCCGATCAAGTACCAGCCCGTGCAGTCTGACAGATGGCTGTGAAGGTGCAAGGGAGAAAGTGGCTGAAGATAATGCACCTGCAGGAGGGTGGCTTTGCTTTTGTATGCTGCTTTTCCTCAGGTGGTCTTCCCATTGCAGTTTGTGCTTTTTCTCCATGTGCCTTCATAAGGCAGTTGTCCCTACGTGGGTGTTGGCCTTTCCACGGCTCAAATTTTGGTGGCCGAGAGAACAGATGGCATTGCTTTCATCTGAGGCAGACACCCAAAAAAAATGTCCACACCGCTGAGCCCTGGGGTGATGGCACTATGGTGGCGTCAGTAGTTGACGTTGAAGGGCATGTTGGCTGGCTGTCCATAGGTGGCGATACATGGAGCTGGACCCTGCCATAAGCTGTTTCTGACGACGAGCTCCCCTTGCTTCTTTCAGCAACTCGTCTCCTCCTACTCTTCTCTGACTCCCCCTCTGAATCATCCCCTTGCCCATCTTGTCTATTAGGATCCCACGTGGCATCCATGGCAGTATCATCGTCATCCTCCCCAGCTTCGCTTATATCGGACACCTCCAAAACTGCACCAACAGCAGGTACTTAATCGTCGTCCTCCTCACACCTTGAGTCCATAGTGTTGCCTAACTCATTCATATGAGGTGGTGTAACTTGCTTAGCGCCTTCATCTTGTTGTAACAATAATGGCTGTGAATCAGTTAATTCCCCACCAAATAACTCCTGCGAAGTGTCAAATGTAGCGGATGTGGTGCTTGTAGTAGTGCTGGTGGCTGCGGAAGATGAGGTGTTCTGTGTTAAATAGCCAACTACATCCTGACAATCTTGGGAGTTGATGGCACGTGCCTTCTTCTGAGCACTGTACTTTGGTCCAGGGCTGCGCGAAATCATGTCAGCACGACCTCGAACAGACCTGCCGGGTGGCCTGCCTCTGGGTCTGCCTCTGCCTGTTTTGTCCCATATCGGGGGGGTGGGGGGGGGAATATGAGGTGAAAGGTATGCACTGACTTGACTAATACAATGTGCAGTCACACAGGTGCAGTGAACGGTATGCAGTGACTGGTATTACAATACAATGTGCAGCTGTCACACAGGTGCAGTTAACAGGTATGCACGGACTGGAATATAAAACATTGTGTGGTCACACAGGTGCAGTGAACAGGTATGCAGTGACTGGTATCAATACAATGTGCAACTGTCACACACAGGTACCGTGAACAGGTATGCAGTGACTAGTATTACAAATGTGCATCTGTCTCACACACACACAGGTACCATGAACAGGTATGCAGTGACTGGTATATAATATAACACTGTGTGCTGTCACACAGGTGCACTGAACAGGTATGCAGTGACTGGTATCAATACAATCTGCAGCTGCCTGTCACACACAGGTACCCTGAACAGGTATGCAGTGACTGGTATTACAAATGTGCAGCTGTCACACGCGTGCAGTGAAAAGGTAGGCACTGAATGTGCTGGGCCTGGCAGTGGCACAGTAGGAATTACCAAGGGCCAGCTATGACTGACTGACGGGTGTATATGCAAGTGTCAGTGGGCCACAAAAAAAAAAAAAAATAGATCACAAGAACATTAGTTCTCAAAAGAGCTGTTGTGGGGGTGCTTTTTAGCAATAAGTGTCAGCAAGGAGCAAGCTAACAAGCCTAACAAGAGCCTTACTAAGCTTTCCCTATGTCTCTGCAGTCTTCAGCAACCTCGCCCTTCTTTAAATAGCTGACGCGGCTGCCTTATGGCTGCCCTATGGCTGGGTCTGGTGACTGTTATATAGAGGGTCAAAGTTGAGCCTAATGATGTAGTATAGGGGGCAGGTCGAACTCGCATATAGTTCACGGTTCACTGCGAACCAGCGATGTTCGCGCGAATTGTTTTGCGGTTGAACCGTTCAGGCCATCTCTACTAGGATTATGATTTGGATTATTTGTTTCATTAATATCTGGCACTCCACAAAAGTTCACTGTGGTCTGATGTTGTGCACAGCTTCATTGTGTGTTCTGCAAGCTTCACTGTGTGTTCTGCAGGCTTCACCGTGGCCTGGGGTTCTGCAGGCTTCACCGTGGCCTGGGGTTCTGCAGGCTTCACCGTGGCCTGGGATTCTGCAGGCTTCACTGCGGCCTGGGGTTCTGCAGGCTTTACTGTGGCCTGGGGTTCTGCAGGCTTTACTGTGGCCTGGGGTTCTGCAGGCTTCGCCGCGGCCTGGGGTTCTGCAGGCTTCGCTGCGGCCTGGGGTTCTGCAGGCTTCGCTGCGGCCTGGGGTTCTGCAGGCTTCACCGCGGCCTGGGGTTCTGCAGGCTTCACCGCGGCCTGGGGTTCTGCAGGCTTCACCGCGGCCTGGGGTTCTGCAGGCTTCACCGCGGCCTGGGGTTCTGCAGGCTTCACCGCGGCCTGGGGTTCTGCAGGCTTCACCGCGGCCTGGGGTTCTGCAGGCTTCACCGCGGCCTGGGGTTCTGCAGGCTTCACCGCGGCCTGGGGTTCTGCAGGCTTCACCGCGGCCTGGGGTTCTGCAGGCTTCACCGCGGCCTGGGGTTCTGCAGGCTTCACCGCGGCCTGAGGTTCTGCAGGCTTCACTGTGGCGTGGGGTTCTGCAGGGACGTGTCTGATAGTTTATGCATGTACTTATAGCACACATATTGAATTGATCTATGCAATCCAATAAATAGAGCACGTGAAACGCGCTTATTGAAAGCATTAGGAACTATGAGAAATAGTTTAAACTGGTGTAAAGTTTGAATTGCCCGCAGTATTGTTATTTATTCCTGACATAGACTAAGAACAGCTTATAGGTTGCTTCTTTGGCCTGTCAGTGGTATGTATGAGTCACACCTGTATAGTTCTATCTTCTTTGATAGGAATGTTTGCGCACAAATCCAGTTTTTCAGGCACATCAGTATGATGACAGGAAAGGGTTACAGGGTACTGCGTGGTGGCTGTGGCCAGGGAGGTTGGTGTAACTTGATCTGATTGTGCCCTCAAGGCAGCAGGTAAAACACAGGAACGTGTGCCGCATGCTGGCTGCTCTATTTACTGTAAATATTTGGCATCATCTGCAAGGAAAACACTCCATTCTCATCCACCTGGTTATCAGGCCTCATGCATGCTGCCGTCTGCAAAAATATGAAGCAATATCATTGTTGTTAATTTTTTTTTCTCTATGAATATTAATGGATAGAATTTTATGTGACTTATTTTTAAACTGCAATTCGATTTTCACTATAACATTACATTTTCTACCACTCAGTGGTGTAGGGATCGCCATAGTGGCTGCTAGGGGACATGTAGTCACAGGGTTCCGTGTGCGTGGCCTGCAGCAATATGGGGGGTCTGTAGATCCCCCCCCCCCCTTTGTCAAAGTAGTGACAGCGATGCATAAGAGAAGTGTCTCGCATCTCACCAGTGATGAACAGTCTCCAGGCATCCCAGTCTCTATGGCTACAGCACCCATTTCTTCATATTAAGTGATGAGAGAGGGCGCTCTAATCATAGAGATGAGGATGCCTGGTAAAGATGATTGTATGGGGTGGTTGTATGGGGTGGGGGGGGGGTTTACATCTGGCTACTTTTATTGGGGACTCCCTCGGCTTAACTATACTGGGTGTCTTCTGACTAGACTACCTATATAGGGGGTTCTTCTAGCTACCTATACTGGGGGTTCCCTTTCCTAACCTATACTGGGTGTTCCCTCTTCTAACCTATACTGGGGGTTCTTCTGGGTTTGTCTATACTGGCGGGGCTACTACAGGCTACATATATAGACTGAGTTTCTCCTGCCTATCTACTGTATACTATGGGGCCCTCTGACTTCTAATAGTGGACGGGTGTTTTTTCTTTCTGGGGCTACCTATACTAAGGGATCCTTCTGCTTACCTTGACTGGGGGATCCTTCTGCCTACCTATACAGGGGGTGCTACCTCTGACTAGCTATCCTGGGAAGTGTGGGGGGGGGGTGGTCCTACTGGCTACCTTTTTTTTTTAATAGGGCTTGCTATTTCAATCTTACATTGGGGGGACTCTGGCTACCTATACCAGGGGGGTGGTTCTTCTGGCTTCCTTCACCGAGGGCCCTTTGGCTATATATAGTGAGGAGGGGTATCCCTGACTACCTATACTAGGGGGTAACTTATGGCTACCTACATGGAGAGCATGTAGCTACCTATACTGATGGGGCTATTCCTGGGCATTCATTTTGGGCTAAATATACGGGGGGGGGGGGGGGCAGCACTACTTGTGGATATCTACAATGCAGTATACCTGGGGCTATCTGATACTTGTGTGGCCCATCAGGATACCTCAAATTTGTGCAAGGAGGAGAGGCACAAAGATGCCTTTTATAACAGTTTTCGTATGGTGCCCAGTCAAAACTTTGCTCTGTGCTATTTGCTAATTAAATTACATAATGACATAAGTGAAAGCGAACACTCAAATACTGTTGTACATAGAACGGCCATCTCAGAATACTGTATATACTGTAAACATTTTCATGGTGCTTTTGATCAAATGTATATTTGAACCTTGATAGTTCTAAGAAAAAAATCGTAACAGTTTATCAATTTTAAGGATTCATAATTTTTAGCTACGCCCCAGGATTCTTGTGCAAACTGTTGCCACTATATTTGTGAAGGCTTGGCATTGCATGTTGTTTTTATAGGTGTTTTGCTGCATGCATTATGCTACCTAGCTACTCTCCTGAATAATTCCTATTAACCTTTTTATTACATCATTTTAATGTACATCATTAGAAAGGCCTAGAGGACTTAATTAAGGTAATCAATGTCGCTTTAATTGTAACACTACAGTTACTTTAGGTTAGTAAGGATCCTTAACCTGATCCTGACCTATATCACTATTAAGCCTTTTATTGAAACAAATAAGATTTGTTTTAATTGGAGCAAATTGCAGCAGTTCCTATTACTGTATTCTTCTTGTACTAGTTATTAGCATTTGTATAGCTCTTACCTTAAAGCAGGCGTGTCGAACTGAAATACAAAGTGGGCCGAAATTTAACACCGAGACCAAGTAGTTCGCCAACCTTAATGTCTAGCAGCCACCTCCTTACCTTATAAAGTTCCCTGATGTCTAGTAACCGTCCTCCCTCCTCTATACAATACCCTGGTGTCTAATACCTCTTCCCTCCCCTACACAGTTCCCGGCTGTCTAGTGACCACCCTCCCTTGCCTATACAGATCCCCGGTGTCTAGTGCTTTCCCCCTTCCTCACCTATATGGCATTGGCTTCCCTGGTGATCTAGTGCTTTTCCTCCAGTATAGCATCCCTGGTGGTCTACATTATGCAAAGTGGGTAAAACACTTTGGGGCCAAATTTGATGGCTATGAGGGGCAGATTTGGCCTGTGGGCCAAAAGTTTGACATGTATGCCTTAAAGGGAACGTGAAGCAAGGGGTAAATAGAGGCTGCCCTATTTATTTCCTCCTTAAACAATGCCAGTTTCTTGGCAGCCCTGCTGAACTATTTGGCTGCAATAGTGTCTGAATCACACCAGGAACAAGCATGAATGGTAGTACAGAGGTAGTAAAGAGTAAAAACAGTATTTCTTTAAAATGAAGTAGGTAGCAGTGGACTTACCCCTCCAAAGCAGACACAAAAATGACGTTTCAGGCAAATAACAATTTATTTACATACTCCAAACATGGTGCAATGCGTTTCGCGGGTATATCCAACTTCCTCAGGCAATAAATAGGAGCATATAACCAATGTGGTCCGGTACGTAGCCTGGCGCCCCCGACAGAGGCGCCAGGCTACATACCGGACCACATTGGTTATATGCTCCTATTTATTTCCTGAGGAAGTGGGATATACCCGCGAAACGCATTGCACCTTGTTCGGAGTATGTAAGTAAAGTTTTTTGCCTGAAACTGCATATGGGTGTCTGCTTTGGAGGGGTAAGTCCACCGCTACCTACTTCATTTTATTTATTTTAAAGAAATACTGTTTTTACTCTCTTGGCGCCTCTGTACTACCATTGCTGCTGTTCAACCCCTGGGGGAGGGGAATTTCTCCTTTTCCCGATCTACAGAGAGCGACTTCTTAATCCTGAGTGGGGACAGGTCTAATCTCCTCACCTGCCTTCATAGTGGTTACCTGGACAGTAACCCATGTTTGTAAGTGTAACCTATCTATACTTACCTTTCATACCCAATTCACAGTACATACTACACTATACTGGGCTCTCTGTGTCTTCCCTTATATTTATGAACAAGCATAAAGTTATCTTGTCAGATTGGACAAAAATGTCAAACACCTGATCTGTTGCATGCTTGTCCAGGTTCTGTGGCTAAAGGTATTAGGGACAGAGGATCGGCAGGGTAGCCCGTCAACTGGTATTGTTTTAAAAGGTAATAAATATGGCAGACTCCATATAATTCTCACTTCAGGTTCCCTTTAAAGGATGGATCTTTTTTTGAGGAAAACAACCTTTCTGGCCACACAATGACCGCAAAGTCAATGATTGTTCAAAGCTTTCTGACTATCCTTGCTTTTGTTATCATTATGCGGTCAGTCAGTCATTGTAAAGATGTCAATAGGAACAGATTTGAGCTGCTCAGAGGATGGCATTTAGAGAGAGGACTGTGCACAAGAGCTCCATCCCCAATGGAGTGGGGAAAAAAAACCCTTCGATTAGCCACCACAATGAATGTAAGATGCTGACTGGTTAAGTTAATCAGAATTTTTTTTTGTCATTTACAAGTTAAGGCTTGCCTCTAAGAAAACTGTCATGCATCAATATTGATTGCATACTTCGCGCATGCACAACATGTTTTGAGTACTACTGACCATTTCCTCTGTCAGTGAGTAGTTTTAGTTATTTTAGCCTTTTTAGGATACTCTTGTGTTTAAAATTGTTCATCTGCCTCAAATGGGAGGTCAAAAGTTGTGGTTAGGATAATGTACAAGTCATCGAAGTTTTTTTGGAGACTGGATGAACATTTTTTCATACCCCTGGACCAAAGAGGGTATGGGCTTTCCCCACATGTGGTAGCAGTAGTTGTTACAACATGTGGGGATATATCTTAGCCCAGTACACACAATTTACTACACTATATTGGGCTTGCAGTGTCCCTGTTGTCTTCTTTCCTCTGGAAGGTCTTTGGATACTTATCTTTTGGTTGTCAGTATGGGGCTTGTTTCCATCCTTAATGGGTTGGCTTTTCATAGGTAAAGGAAATAATTAATGCAGAATTGCAACAGCTAGAATGGAGTTTAAGGGCTCGTTCACGCTGGGGCGTTTTCTGCCTTTTTTTTCCGGCACAGGCGGTTTTTAAAATCACCCACAAAACGCTTGTGCAGTGAATCTCTGAGAAGGTTCATATCAGGTCGGTTTGTGCGCTGTGCGTGCAGCAAAGTGGTGCCTGTACCATTTTTGGGGCGATTTTGACTCAATGGAAAAAACGTAAACGCTCACAAAATCGCTTTGTGCAGCGATTGTGTTTTTAAGAATAAATATATTGTATTTATTCTTGTCCAGGCCAGAGTTCACTTCCTGACTTGCGTCAGGGAGTGAATAAAAAAAAAACGCTCGGGAAAAGCGCTTACCCAAGCGCCAGAGATTAAAAAAAAAAAATATTGCTTCAAAAAAAGCCCAATATGAACGGAATGCAATGTGAACGAGGCCTACGGGTGGGAATGCTGTGATTGCTCTGTTTATAGTGGTCCTTCCAGTGGCCACATTACATCAATTTCAGTTCATGGGACCCCCTGTTAGAGATGGGCCGAACGGTTCGCCGGCAAACGGTTCCAGGCGAACATCGGGTGGTACGCCTTCGCCGGCGAAGGTGAACTTTGCCGGAAGTTCGATACGCCCCATAATGCTCTATGAGGGTCAACTTTGACCCTCTGCATCACAGTCAGCAGGCGCATTGTAGCCAATCCGGCTATACTAAGCCCTGGAGCCCCAACCCCCCTTATATAAGGCAGGCTCCGGCAGCCATTAGCCTCACTCGTGTGCCTGCTAGAGACAGAATAGGGACAGCTGCTGCAGACTTGTTCTCCTAGGGACAGATTAGTCAGGCTCTTGCCTTCTTAGCTTGCTCAGCTGAATCTTATTGCTATAATAGCACCCCAGAAAAGCTCTTTTCAGAGCTCATCCTGCGCGTGTGATCAATTTTTTTTTCTGTGTTTGAAACTGACACTTGTGTTTTTTAGACAGCATTGCTAATTCATACTGTGTGTCCCACTGCCAGCAGCAGCAGCAGCACATTCAGTGACTACTACCTGTGTGTGTGAGACACTTGTGTTGCTTAGACAGCATTGCTAATTCATAATGTGTGTGTCCCACTGCCAGCAGCCCACCAGCATTCAGCAGCACATTCAGTGACACCTGTGTGTGTGACAGGGAGCTGCACATTGTACTACCTACCCAGTACTGCATTTACCTACTACTAGTACCTGTTGTGTTTAGTTAACCCACCTCATCACTGCATACACCTATGTTTGTGTTGAGTGAACCCACCTCGCTGCACATAACTACCTTTTGTGTTGAGTGAACTTGCCTCACTGCATATAACTACCTTTTAAGTTGAGTGAACTCACCTCACTGCATATCTACCTTTTCTGTAGAGTGAACTCACCTAACTGCATATAACTACCTTTGTGTTGAGTGAACTCCGCTGACTGCATCTAACTACCTGTTGTGTTCAGTGAACTCACCTTACTGCATATATAACTACCTTTGGGTTGAGTGAACTCCCCTCACTGCATATATAACTACCTTTGGGTTGAGTGAACTCACCTCACTGCACATAGCTACCTTTTGTGTTCAGTGAACTCACCTCACTGCATATATATAACTCCTTTAGGTTGAGTGAACTCACCTCACTGCACATAGCTACCTGTTGTGTTCAGTGAACTCACCTCACTGCATATATAACTACCTTTGGGTTGAGTGAACTCACCTCACTGCATATAACTACGTTTGTGTTGAGTGAACTCAGCTGACTGCTTCTAACTAACCGTTGTGTTCAGTGAACTCACCTCACTGCATATATAACTACCTTTGGGTTGAGTGAACTCACCTCACTGCATATATAACTACCTTTGGGTTGAGTGAACTCACCTCACTGCATATATATAACGACCTTTGGGTTGAGTGAACTCACCTCACTGCACATAGCTACCTTTTGTGTTCAGTGAACTCACCTTACTGCATATATAACTACCTTTGGGTTGAGTGAACTCACTTCACTGCATATATAGCTACCTTTGAGTTGAGTGAACTCACCTCACTGCATATACCTAGCTTCCCCCCGAGATGGACAAAATGGACAAACCAGGTAGAGGAAGAGGTAGAGGAAGACCCAGAGGAAGGCCACCTGGCACTGGCAGGTCTTTGCGAGGTGGTGTTGCTGTGATTTCGTGCGGACCTGGACCAAAGTACAGTGCCCGGAAGAAGGCACGAGCCATCACTTCCCAAAATTGTGAGGACATGCTTGAGTATTTCTCCTGTGTTCTAAGTCCCACCTCCTCTGTACGCCCTGTGTGGTTTGATGTGGTTTGGTGTGATCATTCCCCCTTCACTCTATATGTGGTCACTTCTGACTGTTTGTATGTATGCCCGAAGGTGAGCGGGCAAATGGCACATATTTTTGAGGACTATTTTGGATCACATTTAATAGTGACTTTTGGGTGACGCCTGGAGGTGAGCAGGCAGGTTTTCACTCATGTTTGGTTATATATTGGATTGCTCTGTATGTTTCTTGGTCTGGATTGATGACAATCAGATATCAATTAAGCATGCTGTTTTTATACATATTTCTTAGGAAAATTCGTATACCC